>NC_133136.1:2798959-2804512 GCF_048418815.1 Hemitrygon akajei | reverse complement strand
AGAGTGAGTCCTCGACCCCCCGAATTCCGACTGCTAAAACATCATTCCGCTCTCGGCTGAAATGATGTAAAGCGATTCTCTTCCGCTGGTGAATGTTATTTATTTCAGTTAGAGATGCACCGCGAATTAGGCCATTCCGTCCCCTGCGCCCCTCCGCCCACAAACACGCCGACTTAACCCCAGCATAATCACGGGACAATTTACAATGACCTTCTAACCGGTTCATCTTTGGACTGTGAGAACGGGACATCAGTGGTAATGCTTTTCTTTTGAGTTTTTTTGACAAATTATTGAAACATTGAAAGTAGAGTGGCTGATTTAGTGACATGTTGGAGCCGGTTTTGATTTGAGGAGCGCGTACATATTCACACAGTAATGGGCATCAGCTACACCCCGCCCGGTTTGTTGTATGTACACCGCATGCTTATTGCGGGTTTTCGGGCAAAATGTACAACAATGCTTTAGTGGGGATTTGCCGCTGTATCCGGCCATGACAGGAAAACTGTGAGGGAGAGTTTTAAAAGTGGAAGAGACTTTGCACTGGGGCAGTTCCACTCTCTCGTCCTGGGAAGTCCGGGTGCAGTAGGTCGAGTAGTCGTCACAACCGGGGTCTTCCATTTTTGCACTGGATGACCGTGACTACCGCTGTGCGTCCTCACCTTCGTTCTCCACCGAGCTTTACAGAACCGTCTTCCTGGCCGTTTATTCTCACTATAGATCTCATCTGCCCAGTCCTGTCTCACCGGCGTATCGGGCCCGCCTGTCCAAGTGGTGCATTAGTAAATTTGTTATCAAAGGGTGTGACCGTTATCGCTTGTAAACATCTACTTGGAGCCACAGGTGAGAGCGGAGCGGCCGGTGGATCCCAAAGGTGAGCGAGCTGCCCCAGAATGGACATGACAACCCCTCACCAGAGGTGCTATCCCTCCCTGAAGACTGGGAAATTAGCACGGATCGGGAATTAGCAGAGTTTGAAGAGTTTAGAATGTACAGAGAGTAAGAGAGATTAAAGAACTTTTGGGCGGAGAACAGGCGTTTCCGGATTTACCTTCCCGCGGTGGGATTAGGTGGTGTGAGTTATCAGTTCACGGTTGGGGCAACTTGCACACGTGGACCGAAGCAAATAAGACTGGGGAAGAATTTTTGATTATTTATTTATCGATGAAACGCAGATTTGGCCCTTCGAACCACGCCGCAGCAGTAACCTCGATTTAACCCTAACCCAATAATGATCGATTAACCTACTAACCAGAATTCTCACGGACGGCGCCGGAATTGAACTCCAAACTCCGGAACGTCCCGAGCTGTCACATCGTTGCGCTAACCGTTACGCTACGAGGCGGAGGAGGGCCGAGAAGATGGGACTGAGGGATGAGCCTAGTTTAACGCCGAGAAGATGTAGAATACAGCCCCGAATTCAAACTGATTCCTCCAGACGAACGACAGCAAGGAAATAGAAGCTGGCTGTGATCATAGAACGAATGGGTGATCCCGGTTCCCACCGCGCTTTAGGGGAGGAAGTGGAGCTTTTGCAGGAGTGGGTTGACAACCAAAGAGGAAGTAAGTTTAATATATTTTGCGTTCGGCCTGAGAATCGGATAAAACCAGGGATTTGGCGGAGAATTGGCTGTGTTTGATTGCGGAGATTAGAACATGGCGGTGCCTTTGAGAGGGAACGTGCTCCGAGGGAGGTCAAATATCAGACATGCGGACCTCCCCACACTCCCCAATCTATACACACACTGTCACGTTTCCCTGCCTATCTAGTAGCTGGTTTTCAGAGAGAGAGAGCTTGCAGCGAGACCTGATCTGAACTAAATGAGAGGCCAGTGCTCAACTACCCGCCGCTCTGCTGACTGAACAGGAGTTTCCTATCGTAGGAGAGTCAAGGACCAGAGAGCACGGATTCGGAATAGAGGGGCGGCAACCTAGAACGGAGATGAGGAGGAATTTCTTTAGCCAAACGGTGGCAAATCTGGAGAATTCATTGCCGCAGACGGCTGTGGAGGCCGAGTCACTGAGCAGATTGAAAGTGCAGGTTGATAGGTTCTTGATTAGTGAGGCATCAAAGGTTACAGGGAGAAGGCAGGAGAATGGGGTTGGGAGGGATAACACATGGAATAGCGGAGCAGACTCGATGGGCCGAATGGCTGAATTCCGCTCCTGTGTCTTATGTTCTTATAATTCGCCCGGCCACACTTTCCACCACAGTCCCCACTCGAACAAGATCGCGACAGGTTGAACATCGGGAGAATGTTTTCCTGTCTGCGGGGCCGTGAACCCGGACTCGCTCTCCCAGAATAAGGGTTAAGGGTTATGGACGGAGCAGGCGACAAACCTGTGGCATTTTCTCCGCCGAAAGCCTGCTACTCGGGCACTGTCGGTGGAAGATTTGTGGGTATTGAGCAACTGGAAACCTATGAGAGAAAGGCGGGGAAATGGTGTGTGAGGTTCCAGTCTTGTTGAATGGAGAAGCAGGCTCAAGAGGCCGAATAGCCGACATTGCTCCCATTTTGTGCGTGTCTGCGTGATGAGCAGAGAAAATGGGATGGGTGAAGAGGGAGTACTTTTTATGCTATCGGTCTGTGTGCGCCGGAGAAACGCTGTTTCGTTTAGCTGCTCCTGAACTGTCTGTCCGGCTCCCATCGGCGAGGAGGCTCCGTAGCATCCAGACAGCAACCAGGACCACCAGACTTAGAAACAGTTCCTTTCCCCAAGCAGTGAGGCTGATCAACACCTTCACCCACTGACCCACCCCTCCACACCTCCAACCATCACTACTTTATCATTTCCTGTCAGTCACCTGATGTCCGGATACTCCTCGTGCAGTGAGGCTGATCAACACCTCCTCCCATTAACCCCACCACCACTACTTTATCATTTCCTTAAGTACAGACGCTCCTGTGCCTAGCGTCACTCAATGGACATACAATCAATCTATGTATATAAGTTATGTATTTATTATTATTATTGTTGTTGTTGTTGTTGTTGTTGTGTTCTTTATCTTTTGTGTTTTAGTGTGCTGTACCGGACCCGAACTAACAATTTTTTAATTCGGATTTACATTTGTGCGCAGGAACTGACACTGAGCGATCGTGAACCTTGAATGTGTATGTTTGAATGACAGATGTACTTGAACTTGAAGTTGAACTTGCTGGAACGCTCAGTTAATATAGTAGAGGTACCCGGAGGTGGTTGAATTATCTCGGTGTAACCGGCGGGTGAAATGAGAATCTCGCTTGCATGCTTGTGCGGACAGCATGAGAACTGCTTGTTCTTGTTGAGAACACCCGTGCACCATCAATTTACCGGGCGTCAATCAGGGACTTTAGCTCTATTATATATTTTTGTGCGACTATGTTTCCTGCTATTGTGCTATGTGCTATGTGTACCTTGTGTTGTGGGTGTCATGCGTTGCATTGTGGCCCATTATAATGGTTTGGTTTGTCTGTCTGTATTCATGTATAGTTGAATGACAATTAAATTTGAACTTGAACCTAATTGCGTTTTAGATTAATCCGTAAAACACCAAGCGGCTGTCAGATTTCAGGCCATGTGCTTTTAGGCAGGAGACTCCCCCGGATGTGTGGAAAATACTTCTCCGCAAATTAGAATAAACCTGGAAAGGTTTTCCACCTGTCCCGCGACGGCCCTATTTAAAACGGTTTTAAACCTCCCACGGGCGCTGCAGGCCCGCTCTCTTCTGCAACGTATGACGTTAGTTGTTGGATTTTTCAACAAAAGATGGTCACTGTATGTGGGACAGTCGTCATCTTGATAGCAGAACAGCCTTTGGTAATACCACCCTGTGGCGAGTAAATTAGCCCCTTCCTCCCGCTGTCATTCAGTGTCAGTGCAACGTGGCCATCGCAAGCAGCAGCGGGCAGAGATATCGCATTCCCTTCAACACCCTGCCCTTTCCAACCCACGCCCACCCCATCGTCCTTCGAGCGGTCACTCCAGTCTCCGGAGGAGCTTCAAATGATCTGGGTTCCAGACCACAATCCTGCCCTTTTCGCCTCTTGCTGATCGCCACGGGATGTTAGGACGGATCCCCTTAATGGAGAATGTTTGTGCGTGACTTTGTTGATGCACGGGCAGCCGCCTCACCGTCGTTGACAGATGGAGCTCACGGTTCAGTGACATGGAATGGAAGACGCCCTCCTCCATCTTCGCTGCCGTTCTGATGTGTCAGCATCTTCCGCCATTCCCACTGTTCAATCCTTGGTTGGGTGGCTGTTTGTCTGGACCCCCCCCCCCCCCTTACAGTCCACGGTTCACGGTTCAGGGCAAAGTCCGTAATAGGGTAGACAAGCGTTAAGGAAAATTGTGATGGCAGAAGCTATTTGATTACTGATTGAATTTGTTCGGGACATCATTGTGGGCCGAAAGGCCTGTTCCTGTGTTGTACTGTTCTATGCTCTCTGTTCTAGTAATGCCGTGGGGGACCCGACCAGGAGCTCAGCTCCAGGCGGCATCGCTCTCGGGATCTCAGGAACGCACGCGACTCTCCGCTGCCACAAGATGAGGATCCTCGGAGAAACTATCTTCCTGAGCCATACTCAACACCACCCACCCACACACAGAGACATATACACACCCACACACACACACACACACACACACATACACACACACACACACACACACACACACACAGACATATACACGCACACACAAACACACAGAAACACACACACACACAGACATATATACACACCCACACACAAACACACACATATATACACCCCCCCACACACACACAGACATATACACACCCACACACACACACAGACATATACACGCACACACACACACACACACACACACAGAAACACACACACACAGACATATATACACACCCACACACAAACACACACATATATACACCCCCCACACACACAGAAACACACACACACACCCCCCCACACACACACACATACACACACAGACATATACACGCACACACACACACACACACACACATACACACACACACCCACACACACAGACATATACACGCACACACAAACACACACACACAGACATATACACGCACACACAAACACAGAAACACACACAGACACACACACCCCCCCCCCACACACACACACACCCACCCACACACACAGACATATACACAAACACACACACACAGAAACACACACACACACACACACACACACACACAGACATATACACGCACACACAAACACAGAAACACACACAGACACACACACACCCCCACACACACACACAGACATATACACACACCCACACACAGAAACACACACACACACACACACACACACACACACACACACACACACACAGACATATACACGCACACACAAACACAGAAACACCCACACACACACACAGACATATACACGCACACACAAACACACAGAAACACACCCACCCACACACACACACAGACATACACACACACACAGAAACACACATACATACACACACACAGACAGACATATACACGCACACACACACAGACATATATACACCCACCCACACACACAGACATATACACGCACA